>NC_056733.1:906907209-906949709 GCF_019279795.1 Protopterus annectens
AGGATACTCACACCTCCAGGTTGGTGGCAACGCATGAAGCTTCGGAAACCATCCAGGTGCAACTAACAATAGGCAAAACTGCTCTACAAATTGTAGCATGCTACAGGCCACCCTCTCAAACTCAGGAACCCCACACAGCCTTCCTGAAGACACTGGAGGGTATAAATGTATCTCCAAACACCATCATATTGGGTGACTTCAACTACCCGAATATAGACTGGGAACATTACTCAAGCCCTAACTTTCTAGCCCAACGGTTCCTGGAGTTCATAAATTCAAATGCCATGGAACAGCTAGTCACTGTTCCCACGAGAGGAGAAAATATACTAGATCTCATTGTCACAAACATGGGGACAAAATGCTCCACACCGGAAGTATATCCCTCATTGGTGAGATCTGATCATAAACTAATCTCACTGGAAATCCACATCCCGCCCCCACCCCAAACAAAAGACCATAGTGAAGAACTTCTCTAAAGCAAACTTCACACTACTCAAGACTGGTGTGGTATCCTTCAAGGCCCCTGAGTCAGAGGAAACCACAACCCAAGCTGCGGAAGCCCTTACAAATGCCTTCTATGAACACCTCCAGGACTGCATGGATCAGGCAATCCCAAATAAAACCAAGACTCTTTCCACAAAGGGCAAACGTCCAGTCTGGTGGACCCCAGCCATTAACAAACTTTACAATAAGAGGAGAAAGCTATTACATGATAGAACAAAATCCATAAAAGGGAAGTCACCCTGATCATTATTAGTAAAAAATACGAGCACTCATAAAATCAACTAAGGCCAATTTTGAGAGAAAAATTGCCATGGATTCAAAGGACAATCATAAGGCCTTTTTCAGCTATGTTAGGAACCTGGGTGGAAACTCACAGATATGCTCAGAATTAGTCCAAAATGATACAAAAATCACTGAACCCACAGACATTGCCAACATACTGGCAGACAGGTTCAGTGCAAACTTCACCCCTCCCCTAAAGGAGAGATAACTATCCCAGCCGAGTGTAGCCTCCCGGACATCTCAAATGCGCAGGTGAAAGCTGCTCTCTCTAAAGCTAAAAACACAGCATCAATGGGACCGGATGGTGTCCCCGGCTGTGTGCTACACGAGCTAAATGAGGAATTAAACCCGCACATAAGGCAGCTGTTTAATCTCAGCCTTACCACAGGATACGTGCCCAAGGAGTGGCGTCACGGCAACTGTGGTCCCACTCCACAAAGGTGGCGCCTCACGGACCCTGGTAATTACCGCCCCATAAGCTTAACAAGTCTAGTCTGCAAAGCTATGGAGAGGATCATAATGGAGCTCATAAACAAAGATATAGGGGACTTGCAGACATTGGACCCGACCCAGTTTGGCTTTGTCAAGGGAAGATCATGCCTTTTGAACTTGGTCGACTTCTTGAAATAGTCACCAAGGCCATTGATGAGGAAAGGCAGTCCATACAGCCTACCTTGACCTTGCAAAGGCCGACACAATACCCCACTCGGGTATTGTAGAAAAACTTACCAGCTTAAATGTAAACCCATATGTCACAAGATGGGTTGCAAACTGGCTTAAGGACAGAACCCACAGGGTTAGAGTTGCTGGCGCTGTGTCAGACTCCAAGCCGGTCACAAGTGGTGTCCCACAGGGCTCGGTCCTTGGCCCTATTGTTTGGCATCTACTTCTCAGAAGTACAGGCCAACATGGGAGGACTTTGGCTGACAAAGTTTGCAGATGACTGCAAACTGGGCGCCATAGTGGAAAGTGCATCGGACACTGATATCCTTCAGAAGGGACTCACGGAAACAGATAGCTGGTGCCAGAGCCATGGCCTGAAGTTAAACGCCAAAAATGTATAGTCATACCCTTCGGGAAAAACAAGGTAACCCCAAGCTACCATATAGGTGGCAATCCACTAAGCACAGAAGAGGTTATCAGGGACCTGGGGACCCAGGTTGACAGTGGCCTTTCTTTTGACACTCACATTGCTAAAGTGGTTAGAAAGACCTTCTACATTGCCCACCTGATCATGAAGGGATTCACATCCAGATCTAGTGAGGTCATTGTTCCCCTGTACTCTTCACTTATCAGACCAATGATCGAGTACAATGCCCCATTCGGGATGTATCTCACCCGACATCTGCAGCAATTGGAGAGACCCCAAAAGTTCCTCACCAAAAGGATAAAGGGACTCCAAAATCTGTCATATGCTGCCAGATTGAAGAAACTCCAGCTCTATTCAGTCGCATACCGTCTGCTCAGAGGTGACATGTGCCTGACATACAAGGCCATGTCCAACCCGAATTAATGGACATGCTCCACCTCAAAAAATCCAAATCCACCAAAACCACTAGAGCAAGCGACTTAAACCTTAGCACGGATATAAATAGGACGTGCTGGAGGGATAGATTTATCACTCAGAGACTCCCTATGCTGTGGAATAAAATCCCGGTCCATGTGAGGCAGAGCACCTCGCTGACTCTGTTCAAGAGAAATCTAGACCTGTGGATGGGAGATCGTAGGTTTACCCTGGGAATCATCTCTGGGTCACTGCTGGACAGGGGCACAACAAACTAATGGGCACAGTATTTTTTCATATAAGGGGTGGCGTAAGCCACAATAATTTGGGCTAGGCTTATAAATGCCTTAGGGCAGATAGCCTAGTATAAACCTATGAACCTATGAACCTATACACACGCCAGTGAATGCTAGGATACAATGAATTTAAATGTAGGACATAGTATAGTAAAATAAGACATACATTAATTATATACACACGCCAGTGTATGCTAGGATACAATGAATTTAAATGTAGGACATAGTATAGTAAAATAAGACATATATTAATTATATACACAGGCCAGTGCATGCTGGGATACAATGAATTTAAATGTAGGACATAGTATAGTAAAATAAGACATACATTAATTATATACACACGCCAGTGCATGCTGGGATACAATGAATTTAAATGTAGGACATAGTATAGTAAAATAAGACATACATTAATTATATACACATGCCAGTGCATGCTGGGATACAATAAATTTAAATGTAGGACATAGTATAGTAAAATAAGACATACATTAATTATATACACACGCCAGTGCATGCTGGGATACAATGAATTTAAATGTAGGACATAGTATAGTAAAATAAGACATACATTAATTATATACACACGCCAGTGCATGCTGGGATGCAATGAATTTAAATGTAGGACATAGTATAGTAAAATAAGACATACATTAAATATATACACACGCCAGTGCATGCCGGGATACAATGAATTTAAATGTAAGACATAGTATAGTAAAATAAGGCATACATTAATTATATACACATGCCAGTGCATGCTGGGATACAATGAATTTAAATGTAGGACATCGTATAGTAAAATAAGTAGAATATTCTCTATCTGTTAAACCTAGCACTTGCTCCTACAGTACTTATTACCTTGATACGACACTCTTGTCATAGATAGTACCCCAAAAAGGCAAACCCCCATTTCTGTCACCCACGTCCCCCGGAATCTTTTTCAAGTTTTTGTCTATTCCTTCTAGCATGTCGACGGATCAGTTGCTAGTGTCCTCTCCTGCTCAGCTGGTGAACCTGGGAATTTTGAGGCAATGTTACAATTGCCTCATGTACACAGACAACCCTCTCCTCCTCCCACAAAACACAAATACATGCGAGATGCAACTATACGGCCAAACTGGAGGCTGAGCTCTCTCAACATAGGACTGGCAAGACCAGTCAGGAGGAGAAGGTTACCACACACACTATAGACCCAGTCTCACATAGTACCATCACAACCTCAAATCATACACATAAACACACAAAGACATACTCGGAGGCTCTGAACAAAATCTACCAAAACAGCAGAGGCCACCTAAGCAGACACCCAAACAACCACCACCTCAGAACACAGCACCTGCAACACATAGACCTCACAGTCAGAGTGTCGAACAGTCACAGCCCTTAAGGCCAAACACAATGCCAGACACACTAGTCATTGGTGACTCCATAGTCAGACACACTGACGTCCCGCTCACCAGACTGAGTAAGGAGAAGGTCACAGTAAGCTGCCTGTCAGGCACTAGAATCCGCCACATAACGCAAGCACTCAGGTCTCTCAACAGCAGGTACAAATATGACTCAGTCATTGTCCATGCTGGTGTAAACGACCTGAGACGTACCTCCTTGGACTACATGAAAAGAGACATTGAGGAGCTCTCTGATTATGTAGCCCAGGCAGGTATGACCCTGACCTTGAGCAGTATCCTACCTTCACCAAGAATGATGCCACAATACAGAGATAAGATGATCAGCTTTAACAATTGGCTTAACCACTGGTGTCATTCAAAGGGGATCCAGTGTCTGTCTGCCTGGGATGACATGCTGGACAAGCCACGCTGCTTCGCAAGGGACGGCTTGCACCTGTCACCCCTGGGATTCCGGATATTGGCAAAGGCTCTTGCCACCCCCATAGTGCCTTTTTTAGGCAAGGCTCAAATTCTAAACCTACCACCCTAGAACACCGAAAAGGAAAAAAACTAAGGGTAATGCTGCTCAATGCCAGAAGTCTAAATCTCAAAATGCACGCACTCGAGGCCCTTCTCAAGATGGAGAACATCGATGTCTGTGCTGTGACAGAAACCTGGTTTAAGGCTCCTGAGAGCACCCCAGCACTATCAGGTTTTACCTCATATCATGCTCCGCCCCAAAATCCGGACAATACCAAGAAAGGAGGGGGGGTATCCATATTCATCAAGGACACCCACACCTCAAGACTGGTGGCAACGCACGATGCATCGGAGACCATCCAGGTGCAATTAACCATAGGCAGGACTGCTCTGCAAATTGTAGCATGTTACAGGCCACCCTCACAAACTCAGGAACCTCACATGGCCTTCCTGAAAACACTAGAGGGGATAAATGTATCACCAAACACCATCATACTAGGTGACTTCAATTACCCTAATATAGACTGGGAACACTACTCAAGCCCAAACACCCTAGCCCAAAAGTTCCTGGAATTCATAAACTCAAATGCCATGGAACAACTAGTCACCATCCCACAAGAGGAGATAACATACTTGATCTCATCATCACGAACATGGGAGCACAATGTTCAACACCGGAAGTATACCCCTCACTGGTGAGATCAGATCACAAACTAATCTCGCTGGAGGTCCTCATCCCACCCCACCTGAAATAAAAAGACCACAGTAAAAACTTCCGAAAAGCCGACTTCACACTTCTAAAGACTAGTGTGGTCTCCTTTAAGGCCCCTGAGCGGGAAAACAGTACTCAAGCCGCTGAATCACTCACAAATGCCTTCTACCAGCACCTGCAGGACTGCATGGATAAGGCAATCCCAAGCAAAACAAAGACTCTCTGTACCAAAGGCAAGCGTCCACTCTGGTGGACCCCAGCCATAAACAAACTCTACAACAAAAGGAGGAAGCTACTACAAGATAGAGCAAAATCCTTAAAAGGTAAGACACCCTTGATCACTATAAGTAGAAAACTGAGAGCTCTCATAAAATCATCCAAAGCAAATTTTGAGAGAAAAATAGCTAAAGACTCAAAAGACAATCATAAGGCATTCTTTAGCTATGTTAGAAACCTGGGAGGAAACTCCCAGATATGCTCAGAACTAGTCCAAAATGATGTGAAGATTACTGATCCTACAGACATTGCCAACATACTGGCTGACAGGTTCAGTGCGAACTTCTCCCTCCCCAAAAGGAGAGATATCTATACCAAACGATTGCAGCCCCAAACATTTCCAACGCCCAAGTTAAAACTGCTCTCCAAAGCAAAAAACACTGCATCCATGGGACCCGATGGTGTCCCCGGCTGTGTGCTCCACGAACTCAATGAGGAATTAAACCCACAACTAGGACAGCTATTTAATCAAAGTCTTACCTCTGGATATGTACCCAGGAGTGGCGCACTGCAACTGTGGTCCCACTTCACAAAGGCGGTGCCTCCACCGACCCTGGAAATTACCGCCTATTAGCTTGACAAGCCTTATCTGCAAAGCCATGGAGAGGATCATAATGGACCTCATAAATAAAGACATAGGGAATTTGCAGACCTTGGATCCAACCCAGTTTGGTTTTGTCAAAGGCAGATCATGCCTTTTAAACTTGGTTGACTTTTTCGAAACAGTCACCAAAGCCATTGATGAGGGAAAGGCAGTCCATACAGCCTACCTGGATCTGGCGAAGGCCTTGATACAATACCTCACTCGGGTATCATTGAAAAACTCAGCAGCTTAAATGTTAACCCATACATCACAAGATGGGTTGCAAACTGGCTGAGTGACAGAACCCACAGGGTCAGAGTTGCTGGCGCCATGTCAGACTCAAAGCCTGTCACAAGTGGGGTCCCACAGGGCTCAGTCCTGGGCCCACTCTTGTTTGGCATCTACTTTTCCAAGTACAAGCAAACACAGGAGGGTTATGGCTGACAAAGTTTGCAGATGATTGCAAACTGGGAGCCATAGTAGAAAACACATCTGACACAGATATCCTTCAGAATGGTCTCTCAGAAACAGATAACTGGTGCCAGAGCCATGGCCTAAAGTTAAATGCCAAAAAATGCATAGTCATACCCTTCGGGAAAAACAAGGTTACCCCCAGCTACCAAATAGGTGGCAATCCACTGAGCACAGAAGAAGTTATCAGGGACTTGGGGACCCAGGTTGATTGTAGTCTGTCATTCGACACCCATGTAGCTAAAGTAGTTAGGAAGACCTTCTACATTGCCCACCTTATCATGAAGGGATTCTCATCTAGATCTAGGGAGGTCATGGTCTCCCTTTACTCATCACTCATCAGACCAATGATAGAGTACAATGCCCCATTCGGAATGTATTTGACCCGACACTTGCAGCAGCTGGAGAGGCCACAAAAGTTCCTCACCAAAAGGATAAAGGGTCTCAAAAATCTGTCCTATGCTGCCCGACTGAAAGAACTCCAGCTC
This sequence comes from Protopterus annectens, assembly GCF_019279795.1. Taxonomy (NCBI): domain Eukaryota; kingdom Metazoa; phylum Chordata; order Ceratodontiformes; family Protopteridae; genus Protopterus; species Protopterus annectens. The sequence continues at coordinate 906,914,197 of NC_056733.1, forward strand.
TATTCAGTCGCCACCGCTCGCTCAGAGGTGACCTTTGCCTAACATACAAGGCCATGTCAAACCCAGATTTGATGAATATGCTTCACCTCAAAAAATCTAGATCCACCAGAACCACAAGGGCGGGAGACTTAAACCTCGACACGGCTATTAATAGGACGTGCTGGAGGGATAGATTCATCACCCAAAGACTCCCTATGCTGTGGAACAAAATCCCGGTATATGTGAGGCAGAGCACCTCGCTGGCCTTGTTCAAGAGAAGTCTTGACCAATGGATGGGAGATCGCAAATATACCCCAGGGATTACCTCAGTGTCACTGCTCGACAGAGGCACAGCAAAATAATGGGTATAGTTCCCCATACTTAAGGGGTGGCGTAAGCCACAAACGATGGGCTAGGCTTGTAAATGCCCTCGGGCAGATAGCCTAGTATGAACCTATGAACCTATGAACCTATATTAATTATATACACATGCCAGTGCATGCTGGGATACAATGAATTTAAATGTAGGACGTAGTATAGTAAAATAAGACATACATTAATTATATACACACGCCATTGAATGCTAGGATGCAATGAATTTAAATGTAGGACATAGTATAGTAAAATAAGACATACATTAATTATATACACACGCCAGTGTATGCTAGGATACAATGAATTTAAATGTAGGACATAGTATAGTAAAATAAGACATACATTAATTATATACACAGGCCAGTGCATGCTGGGATACAATGAATTTAAATGTAGGACATAGTATAGTAAAATAAGACATACATTAATTATATACACAGGCCAGTGCATGCTGGGATACAATGAATTTAAATGTAGGACATAGTATAGTAAAATAAGACATACATTAATTATATAAACATGCCAGTGCATGCTGGGATACAATGAATTTAAATGTAGGACATAGTATAGTAAAATAAGACATACATTAATTATATACACATGCCAGTGCATGCTGGGATACAATGAATTTAAATGTAGGGGACATAGTATAGTAAAATAAGACATACATTAATTATATACACACGCCAGTGCATGCTGGGATACAATGAATTTAAATGTAGGACATAGTATAGTAAAATAAGACATACATTAATTATATACACATGCCAGTGCATGCTGGTATACAAGGAATTTAAATGTAGGACATAGTATAGTAAAATAAGACATACATTAATTATATACACACGCCAGTGCATGCTGGGATACAATGAATTTAAATGTTTGACATAGTATAGTAAAATAAGACATACATTAATTATATACACATGCCAGTGCATGCGGGGATACAATGAATTTAAATGTAGGACATAGTATAGTAAAATAAGACATAGATTAATTATATACACACGCCAGTGCATGTTGGGATACAATAAATTTAAATGTAGGACATAGTATAGTAAAATAAGACATATATTAATTATATACACATGCCAGTGCATGCTGGGATACAATGAATTTAAATGTAGGACATAGTATAGTAAAATAAGACATACATTAATTATATACACATGCCAGTGCATGCTGGGATACAATGAATTTAAATGTAGGGGACATAGTATAGTAAAATAAGACATACATTAATTATATACACACGCCAGTGCATGCTGGGATACAATGAATTTAAATGTAGGACATAGTATAGTAAAATAAGACATACATTAATTATATACACATGCCAGTGCATGCTGGGATACAATGAATTTAAATGTAGGGGACATAGTATAGTAAAATAAGACATACATTAATTATATACACATGCCAGTGCATGCTGGGATACAATGAATTTAAATGTAGGACATAGTATAGTAAAATAAGACATACATTAATTATATACACACGCCAGTGCATGCTGGGATACAATGAATTTAAATGTAGGACATAGTATAGTAAAATAAGACATATATTAATTATATACACACGCCAGTGCATGCTGGGATAGAATGTATTTCAATGTAGGTCATAGTATAGTAAAATAAGATATACATTAATTATATACACATGCCAGTGCATGCTGGGATACAATGAATTTAAATGTAGGACATAGTATAGTAAAATAAGACATACATTAATTATATACACATGCCAGTGCATGCTGGGATACAATGAATTTAAATGTAGGACATGGTATAGTAAAATAAGACATACATTAATTATATACACATGCCAGTGCATGCTGGGATACAATGAATTTAAATGTAGGACATAGTATAGTAAAATAAGACATACATTAATTATAAACACATGCCAGTGTATGCTAGGATACAATGAATTTAAATGTAGGACATAGTATAGTAAAATAAGACATACATTAATTATATACACACGCCAGTGTATGCTAGGATACAATGAATTTAAATGTATCTGTAGTCATATAACTGTGGCTGCAAAGCACTACTTACAATAGCTGTAGAACAACAAGATTTTAGTATTTTGTATTTATTTATCCTTTTCTGACAGGTTAGTTCCACTAGGCTAGTATCTATACTGCTAGGGGAAATCTGTCCAGAGCATCAGGGAACTTCCCCTACTCTTTTTGGTAGGTGCCATGGGATCTTTTGCATTCACTTGAGCTGCTACCAAGTCTGGCTAATGGGTCCTTGTTTCAGTGTCCCATGCAAAGGATGGCACACTCCAGAGTACAGCGTCCACACATGCCACACTGCAGCATCAGTATTAGAAATGCATCCATGCAGCTGGGGTGGGAATAGAACCCACAACCTTCTGTTTTTCCAGCACCAAAGACACATGTGTTACCTCATGTGCCCCAGATACTGAATGTAATATACAGAGCTGAATGAAAAGACTAACACAGACTGTAGAAAAAGAAACATTTAATAAAGTTAAGCAGTTTTGCTTCAGTTTGTAAAGGGAATGCCATCAGAACTAAATGTTAATAAAACACATATTTTGAATACCCCCGGAAAACCACGTCACTACAATCAGCTGATTAAAACAGCACCAAACTTAAAAAACTGTTATCTTTTTAAATAAAAAAGTCCAATTTAATGACATGTAGCATAGACTCACAAATAAAAACGCAATCAAGAATATAATATGAAACACAGTCTGAAAAACATTATGAAAAATTCAAGTATAAATATGAATATAAATATATATATATATTTATAACAAAGAAACAGCACCAGCGCTCTCCACGGCGATATGACCATACACAGAGAAAACTAGTAGCACTATAAGTAATAGTTCAAGCATGTAGTATAAAATCCAAGGTTTATTGGAATTCCAGGTTAGGGCTTTCACCCTCATGGGCTTCTTCAGACCTTTTACATCTCATAAAAGTAATGCTAATATTTATCTAAAGCCTCTATGACATCATTCTTTAATTAAGTAAAATTAAATAAAATAGTGTTCATCTGTAAGGCTTCATTCAAGAAGAGTTTATAAATACTCAACCACAAAGCAACTTCTACAGTTAATGTATACATATATTAATATATATATACTATGTTTATAAAAGTATATATAAAGAATATATAAAAATACTTAAACATAACAGCATATATAAATATAAAAAATATAAAAAACAAATATATTTAAAAATGTTTAAAAATGTTTTTAAACTGTTATGTATATCAAAACATATGTATGTCTGCATATGCCATGTATCAATAAGATGTTATACAACAAATTATGCCAGTTCATAAAAGAACTGTATATAAAGTACATTTCATAATGAATTAATGTAAGAGCTGTATGAGGACTACATTATATAATATATACAATGATGTATACACATATAATGTCCCATCTGACATGCAGGTTTTTATCTAACAACGAACTTGCTATTTTTTAGTGTCGGTTTAATAGGGACTCTGTCGTTCAGTCCAGGTCTCTGATCTGCTCTTAGCATTATAATCCACCTGGCTTCTATCCTTTCTGTATAGTTCCTTATGTCCCCACCCCTAGAATTGGGTTTGTTTACTTGCAGTACTAGAAATTTGAAGCTGTGTGTATTTGTGTTCATGACATGCTTGGATAATGCGTTATGTGGGGATTGGGTGCGTATATTATACAGATGTTCACGTATCCTATCACGTAACCTTCTATCAGTTTTCCCCACATAAAGTGCATCACAGGCCATGCACCTAGCTAGGTATGTGACATGCTGAGTGTCACAATTAGCTGTAATATTGAAACAAAATCTTTTCATAGTGACAGGTTGTACAAAGCTGGTGTCCTCAGATATAAAGGGACAATAATTGCATTTATGACATGGTCTGGTGCAATTTAATGTCTCAACCCTACCAATTGTAGTGGGGACTCTGGGTTGGCAGAGTAATCTGTGTAAGTTTGACTTATTTCTATAGACAAACGACGGTCTATCCCCCACTATCTCTTTTAATTTGGGATCTGTAGTGAGGACAGACCAGTTCTTATAAAAACATCCCTTTCACACTGCTAATGTCTTGTGTATAATTCAGTGAGACCCTAACTATGGGATGTTTCATCGTCGTATCAGTGATCCTAGTTCTCTCTGATGTTCCTTCTAAGTCTACAGGGTTTGCAAAATATGGACGTGCAGATCGAGTTGTAAGATCATATACCCCTTCAATCCCTGAGTATATCTCTTCTGGTGTATAAGATCTGGCAGCTAGTCTCCCTCGTAATTGATCTAACTCATTCTTAAACCCTTGTTCTGTTGGATTAAAACGCGAGGCTCTTATAGCTTGACCTTTCACTATATTGTGGAGCACAAAATGAGGATGCATGCTCCCTCTATGTAAGAAGGAGTTCTTGTAGCACGACTTCCTATATACACCTGTATTGAGTAGACCACTGTCTATCCTTTCAATGTATACATCTAAAAATGATATCCATCTATCCGAACTCTCCATGGTAAAATTCAAAAAATTGGTCAAAGAATTGACCTCACAAAAAAACTTCAGTAGTTCATCTTCTGATCCTGCCCATAGGAGGAAAAGGTCATCCATATATATATATATATATATATATATATATATATATATATATATATATTTATATATCATATGGGTGTGTGTGTGTAAACCTACCTGCTCTCCAATTTACTTATCAGCGGAATGGTTCCACTGCAGATGCCATCTCACTGGCACTGTAAACATGTATGGCTCACCTGGAAAACAAGAAGTGTTATGTCCGATTGTTATTCATTGACTTCTGCCTTTAGCACAGTTATACCTCAATATCTGATTGAGAAACTGATTCATTTGGGTGTCAGCCGTCCTATGTGTAACTGAATTTTGGGCTTCCTCATTGACAGACCACAGAGTGAGCATAGGCAATAACACCTCAGAGAGCACTACACTAAGCACAGGAGTCCCTCAAGGATGTATTCTCAGTCCTCTGCTGACCCATGACTGAGCAGCTACGAACAACTCAAATCACATCATCAGATTTGCAGTGACACTACAGTGGTAGGCGCAATCAGCAATGGTGAGGAAATATACAGGGAAGAGGTGAAGCATCTGATTGACTGGTTTGACAACAACAACTTGGCTCTGAACATAAACAAAACCAAAGAAGTAATAGTGGACTTCAGGAAAAACAACAAGACACATCCCCCTCTCACAATCAAGGGAGACACAGTAGGAAGGGTGAAGGGCACCAAATTACTGGAGGTGCCCATCACAGAAAACTTGACATGGTCCATTTACACAAATCAGATTGTCAAGAAGGCACAACAAAGGCTCCACTTCCTACACAGGTTGAGGAGAGCAAACCTTTCATCTTCAGTCCTCACAACATTCTACAGAGGCACCATTAAAAGCATCGTATAAGCAATATCACAGTATGGTATGCAAACTACAAGGACCTGGATCATAAGGCCCTCTAAAGGCTGGTGAAGGTGGTAGAGAGGGTCACCAGTTCCACGCTTCCATCTATAGAAGATCTATAATCTTCATAGTGCCTTGATAGAGCTACAAAGATTGCCAGAGACCGAACCTACCTGGCTCAGGCACTGTTCTTCTGCCTGACTTTGGGCAAGCGCTACAGTGTGTGGCTCTGTAGCGCAGGGGTTAGAGCACTGGTCTAGTAAACCAGGGGCCATGAGTTCAAATCTCATCAGAGCCTGTGTTTCCCTGCTTGTGGTGGGAGGTTGGCACAGAGGTTAAGGTGTTCACTTTACAAACACAAGGTCCAAGGTTTGATTCTCACATGGGGTAACTGGCTAGGCTTAAAATGGCCCACAAGGGCAGTTAGCCTAGTACTAAGCTATGAACCTATCTATGAACCTAAGAAGTATATGCTGCAAAATGACTAGATTCAGAAATAGCTTTGTTCCTCAGGCTATCCGACTACTAAACTTGAATAGCAAAGCAAGCCAACAAGTCACCTAGTCAGAGGCCACACAGTCTGAAGGGAATCTCTTTCCTTAAAGTGCAATCAACCCACTATTAGGTTCTTCTCACCTGTACAATAGCTGATTGAAAGCTTCTTACTTTTTTGTGCAATACCTCAAAGAACAAGTTACATTCAGTACAATTTAAAGTGTTCTAGTCTCATAAGGCTCAAGTCTCAACTGTCCAATATACCTATCTGTGCAATATACCTACCTGTGCAATATATCTACCTGTGCAATATACCTACCTGTGCAATATACCTACCTGTGCAATATATCTACCTGTGCAATATACCTACCTGTGCAATATACCTACCTGTGCAATATATCTACCTGTGCAATATATCTACCTGTACAATATACCTACCTGTGCAATATACCTACCTGTGCAATATACCTACCTGTGCAATATATCTACCTGTGCAATATACCTACCTGTACAATATACCTGCTGCGCAATATATCTACCTGTACAATATACCTGCTGTGCAATATATCTACTTGTACAATATTAAGTGCTGCTAATAGTGATACAACAATGTAATTATGTCCTGATGTCATGTCAAATATTACAAATGCTTTTTTTTATTTATATCTGTTTTATTTATATCTGTTGTTTGCACATAGAGTTCAAAACAACAAGATTTAGTTTAGCCTGCACTGAGGTGTGGGTCTAAATGACAATAAAGTTTACTCTGACTTTGACTGCTCTCACTGTGAGAGGTTTTATGTGGGCAAGTCCACTAGATGACTCTCTGTACACATTTATGTGCATATTTTGGCCATCTACAATGAAGACACCAAAGCTGCTTTGTTTAAGCAGTCACTATTCTGTGCTGATTTAAAAACAGCTGTTTTCCAGGTGACTGACATAAAACAGGTATTTTCCAGGTGACTGACATAAAACAGGTGTTTTCCAGGTGATTGACATTATTTATTCTGATGTCAAAGGTGGTGTCAGTCATAATTCATTGGAAGTCAAAGAGGTGTGATTGCAGTTAGTGTTAGCCATTAATAAGCCCCAGGCTTAAATGAAAGCATCAATCTTAAGTGTATTTTAAAACAAAAGAAGTATTTGTTAACCACTTTATATATGTATTTGAATCATTAATATTTATTTACTGAGGCTTTATTCTGCATGTATTTTTACTTATATATTTTTCACACAATATTTTTATATTGTCTTTCATATTGTGTATCATATTATATTTTTTATTCTGTCAGTCTATGCTGTATTTATGAAGCTGATCTTATTTATTTAACAAGGTGTTTATAACAGCGTTTTAAAGTCTGTTGCTGTTTTATTCATCTGATTATAGTCGCAGGCTTTTCCTGAATATTTAAAGTATGGGCCAGATACATAAAGGTTACACTTTCTGAACTCAAGAACAGCCCTACCACAATGCTTGTGCTGTCTATTCACTCAGAAAGGTTACACTAAGTGTACAGATTATGGTAACCTTCATAAATCCAGCCTGTGTGTTTTATTAGTTTGGTTCTGATGACATTCCCTTTACAAACTATAATGAAAGTACTTGACTTTAATAAACATTTCATTTTCCCTGATTTAGACTGTTTTATGTATTTATGGAGTTCCTGCAGTGCTTGGGGTGTATTTGGACCATGTTTTGTTTTTTTTTTTTTACAAATGGTAAGGAAGTTATTTGCAATTTTTATAATTTGTGGAAAATAAAGAATGATTTTTTTGTCCCTCCTCCTTTACGGGGTGCTGTATGCTCTGATCAACATCCTGACAGTGACAGCATTTTCATTTATGGCCTAAACCAGCATCTGGTGGCGACATGAGAACTTACTTCTTTGCCAGGGCAGCATATATCCCTCCCATGTGTACACCCTTATATGTCCCAACAAAGGCTACTGCCATGGATTTGGTGGCTACACCCCCATCTTCTGCACACCAGCTGATCCCCCACTCTGCAGCTGAGACGCTGTCATTAGAGCAGCTACAACACGTGGTGAATGGGAGTTATAGTCCCACTTCCCAAGGATGATGGCCACAGCCATCTTCCTGTCAGCATCATCAAGACTCCAAGCTACTACTGAACTAGGGCTGCTGATCTGTAGCAAGGACTTTATCCTTGTATGCCATTGGGGCAAGCCATGACATTGTTTTTAAAGCATTTGCAGAAGGCATCTTTGAATAGGAATTTATTAAATCTATTTTTTTTTAAGGTTGGCCCTAACTTTAGGGTTAGAAGACATTTGTTTCAGGTCTGTTGGTAGGGATTTCCATGTTTGTGATGCTGTGACTTAGAAATTGTGGTATGTCCAAAGAATTACTTATTTATTATTAATTTATCTGTGTTTGTTAACTGAGAAGGTCTGTCTGGGCCAAAAAAGTACCTTTTGCAGTGGAGGCCTGTGAAGAAAAGCTCCACAGAATTTCAGTGCAGTATAATACAGTTTCAGGTTTGAAGTCTAGTTCTGGGTTTGTGTGGGATACAAATGGATGAAGAGAGTCACATGAGGTTATAGCTTGAGGTATGTTTGGTAAGATGATTAACAAAGAATGGGAAAGAGTTGAGATTTAGTAGCTTAAAGATGCGTGAATGTAAGAGTAGTTTAATTCTTTGTTTTAATGGGAGCTGTTTAGTGTTAGAGTAACAGACAGCGCTGTTCTAAATTTTTGTGTCAAGTGTAGATTAGCCTATATATATTTTTTTTTGGTGACATTTTTACACCTAAGAGGTTATTTCTTTGAGGCAGAAGCAAATGAAGTGCATCGTCCATATTTTAGCTGCGGAAGAAACACTCCTGCACATATTTGCATCCTGCCTTCTACAGAGAGAAAGTGTGAGAGTTTCTTTACCCAGAAAAGGAATGCATTGATTTTGGCCTTAGTTACTTCTTTATGGTACTGGAAGAGCAGGTCTTTGTCCACTCAAATTCGTAGATATCTGAAACTTGTCATAGTTTTCAACTGTATTTGAGTGTTGTAAAGTATATTCTAGTGTGTTGGTTCAGGGGAAAGTTTTTCCACGAGTTCTGAAAATCATTTCTCTTTTTATTCAGTGCTGAGGTTGAGTTTTTTTATCAGTTAGTCAGATAGATGATTGTTGTAGGAGGAATTAGTCAGATAGATAATTCTTAGAGGTCTTCCTCCAGATGTCTGTCAATTATTTTATGTGAGGGGTTAGACCTGCAGATTATCATGTTATTAGAATAAAGGATGATCGGAATTTGTTCCTCACACAGCTGCAGACTTACACACATTCACACACTGAAAATGTGTGATGAAATCTGAAAGCATGGTTTACAAAATCTGATGATGTGTTATGTAAAGCCATTTATATGGTATTTTGTTTATCACTGAAATATTTTTTAGAATCTCTTTGGGCGGCAAGGTACAGAACTGCAACGCTTCAACCTATTTGATTCGGCTGCCTACAATGGCAAGAATGTATTGTTTCGAGATGCAACTCAGAAGCTTCTTCTCCTAGCAGATGAAGTCGACGTAAATCAGATTCTGGGGCTGGATTACGTTGCCCTAATGAAAGGTCTTGGACATGAAGGTAAACATCAGCAATTAAAAGGCATGAAATATAAAATGGTTGTGTGAAGACAGGCCATGATTACAGACATACCCTTGGATTCTCTTCCTGTACTACATGTGCACATTTTAATGCCTTCCATTTATCTACCCATTTAATTACATTGTTACTGCATTCACATACAAATGAAAATAAAATGTTTAATACTCGAACATCAAAGGTGAGATTCTAAAATTCTGCATTCATCCACTAGACTTTTAAATATATGTAGCCTGAAGGCTATGCCTTCCATTATTACGTGTCTCTTGTTTGGGTAGGAATGCTGGCACTGAAATGGTTGGTTTGCAGGGAAAGGTCATGTCCTTCTTGTCTCTTTTGACTCACTCACTGTTGAAAGATTCCATTCTGCCAACACAGGTCTGATGGCTTCCAAGGTCTCAGTCATTCTCAGCTAAAAATGTCCTCTGAAGTTTTATTCTGAATCTTTCTCTCTCAGCTACGGTCATGGAGTCCAAGTAAGGATTTCACAATATTATATTTTGAGCAAGTTTTATGTTGCTGTTAATCTGCAGTAATCTTGCAGGACTCCATTATTCCTTTTTCTGTCTGGTGAATGTGGATAGTTTGGCTATACTTTAGAAACACTAGGTCCCGTTGGCCTCCATTACAGGTTTTAGGCATCACACAGTGAAAAGTCTAGCTTGGTTGTTTTTTTCTTGCTGTTTTTATTTAATGGTTTGTCTGTGTAACCTTTTTACCCTTTGGTTTGGATGGTAGTTGGGATATTTTGCAGGCACCTTAATGTTTATGGGCATCAACTTAGTATAAAGACGCTGTGTTTCTAACGTATAGCCAAACTATCCACTTATGCTATGCTGACAAGATCAATAAAAAGGTCAAAACATGCATGTGCACAGATAGTGGGGGTTGGCTTTATTGGCCTGAATGTAACCATAAAGAGTTAAAAAGTAAAAAAGTAATGGACATTCAGAAGCCATGTAGCTGAAACATTTGATGTCCTTAAGGAGTCATTTGCATATATATCCAATGGGCCTCCATTACAGGAGGTTTAAGGTATCACATATAGCAACATGCTGATGGCTACTTTTCAGTTACTTTGGGGAGCAAATGAATATTGAAAACAATTATACACACTGAAAGTAAATATGCCAAACACAGCAGCCTGGAAAATGTAAGCAAAATATGGTGCATTAGCAAATGTATAAAAAAATTGTACTTTTTGAAAACATTCCCATCGGCTGCAGTAAATACTTGTCAGCAAAATAACGACATTGAATGAGTGACTAAGGAAGTTGTGTTTTGAGTCAGGACATTTATTATGCAGCCTGATTTGAGGAAAATATGAGGTTTTTAATTAATTTTCAAAACAAAAGGCAAACAAAACATTAGCAAGCAAATTTGCTGTGTAGAAAAGTACTGCTTATATTTCTATGAATTACCGAATGGGAGAGGATGTTTTATTTAAAGGCTGCAATGAGGTCATACCTCTCAAATGTCCCTGATTTTACAGAATGTGCCTAATTTTGCCATTTATTTTTGGCCTGTTCTTCATAAAAGTTGTGCTTTTCTGGCAATCATTGAACATTGTAGTCAGTATATAATGACAAGACATTTGAGTATCAGACTTCATATCCTTCCGAATATAAATGTTAATGCAAAACCTTTTATCCTAGCAACTGTCTTAATGTATAAGAGCAATATTTAAACTCTGTCCCTATTTTTGTTCCTTTGTCCCCACTGTTTTTGGTCATGTTGCTGCTTCTTGAACTAAGATCTAGAGAGATATGAATGAGATTGGAAAATGCTAAACTTCTTTAGTCTCAGGACTTTAAAGATAAGAAGGCTGATTGAATTGATCGCTTGTCAGGTATTTCTGTAAATATTTTTTCAGTAGCAAGTACCTTCTACAATGATAAGGATCAAAGTAAATTTGAATTAGCAGTCTAAAATATGGGGTAGATGACTAGGTACGGATGATAATGTAGCAACGTCTATCTCCAGAATACTGGGATATTCGCTAAGAAAATCTCACAAAAATAAAGAAACTTTGTGAGGTAATATAAAATCTGATTCCAAAGAGGTCCATTTATAGTAAACCTTGAGAAAATATGGCCCTGCAATCAGGACTGGCTGACATTTAAAACTTTCCCAGTCTGCCAACTTTCCATTATATCCCACAATGCACTGCTGCCTCTCTCTTGTTCCTTCCTGCTATAAAAGCTTGTAAATTAAGAGCAAAAGGGCCTGGGCTGCTAGTTTACGTTGTCAGTAAGATTTTTGGTGCTCTGCATCAGCTCATCAAAATCGCAGTTAGAATTTTTGTTCCTTGTTGTTTTTTCACTCATTCAGATGAATATTTTATTCCCTTTGATTCCTATCACTTACATTCTCCCTGTAACACTTTCCAATCTAGACACTGCCAGAAACAGGTTTGGTACAGTCTTAGTTGTGATGATTTGTTTCTGTGATTGGCATATTCTGCTTCCCAGTAATCACATTGAGTGCCTTTATTGTCCTATCCCAGATTACAATTTTAAGTGATCATTCTGTATTTTTTATTTATTTGTTTTTATTTAACATTTGTTGACCAGGAAAGTTCGACTAGGACGGAGCCTATTTTCAGCGCCTGCCTGGGGAGAAATGCTCTAGACACATGTCTTTAGAATGAGGGAGGAAACCGGAGTACCTGGAGGAAACCCACGTGAATGCAGAGAGAACATGCAAACTCTGCACAGAGGGCACCCCAGCTGAGAATCGAACTGGAGAACCTGTTGCTGTGAGGTGATAACGTTAACCACTGCACCACTGTGTCGCCCATCGTTTAAATGATTTTTTGAAACCAAAGAAAGCAAACAATAAGGCCAAAGATTACTAGTACACAGAGACTGCCATAATTTGTAAACCTTAAGCAAAAATCAGACTAGAGAAAACCTTTGAAGACCTATGTCTGACATAGCTTCAGTCCAATGTTTTGACTCAGAAAAGTGCTTCTCCTTCTCCCCGTTCTCTGCCAGAGAATTTAGTGAAAGAGCTATCAAATCAGGTAGCAGTTATGAATACAAATTACACAATTCGCTTGTAGTGGAGAATGTAGCATTTGTTACTGGCAAACGGTGGCAATATACCAGTCACTGTACTGCCTGTTCCTACTGAAATGGTGGCATGACATCAGTCTCAATACTACCTGTAAATGCTCAAATGATGGTATTACACCATTCTGCATACAACTTGTGAGTTCTGCAATGGTGGCACCATACCAACCTCTGTATTACCCATCACCTCTGAAGTGATGGTATTATGTCAGTGTGCATACTACCTGTCCCTACTGAAATGGTGACATTGTGCCAGTCTAAGCATCACCTGTGATTGCTCTGCCAGTCTGTGTACTACCTGTAAGTGATAGAACAATGGCAGTACACTAGTCTCTATACCACCTGTCACTGCCTTGTTTCTTTGACTTTTAGTATTCTCTGCCAGCCATCAATATTTGATTCAAGGAACTTATTAAGGAATCAGTTTTGGGAAGGTTGATAGCCATACTAAGAAAGACAATGGCAAATGACATGTCACCATTTTAAAGCTGTTGGTCCTGTGAATCATCATAAAGAGGTACATAGATTCAAAGGTTAGTACTAGGCAATCAGTTTGCAGATCATTACAAGCCTGATCAAAAGACCCATTCAAAAGTTCCCTCCAGCTTCAGGGGGGGGGGGGGTAAAATAAAATAGATGGGCTGAACTTGAGGCTGTCCATCAAATTATTTAATTTGATAAAATTAAAAAGATTTAATAATTAGATGGCGCAGTGGTGCAGCGGTAGCGTTGTCACCACACAGCAAGAGGTTCTCCGGTTCGATTCTCGGTTGGGGTGCCTTGTCTGCGGAGTCTGCATGCCCTCCCTGCATTCGTGTGAGTTCCCTGCTGGTGCTCCAGTTTCCTCCCATGTTACAAAGACATGCATCTGGAATGTTTCTCCCAGGGCCTCCACTGAAAATTGGCTTTGTTCCAAGTCGGACTTTCCCAGTTAACAAATGTTAAATAAATACATTTAGATTTGCCTTAAAGGTGTAAGGAGATGGGCGTCTGCAAAAGAGGTTATGTGTCTGTGAGGGTGCTACTCTGTTTGACACGTAGTGCAGGTTTATTCCAAAGGTGAGAGATACATTGGGATATGAATCTATCATACCAATATGTCTTATTTATCTGTCGATGAAGATATATCTCCTTTAAACAGCTATTTCAGATACCATTTGTTTTGTGCAGAAATTGGAGGTCAAAGAGGGTTAGATCTTTAATGGCTCGAAAGGCTAGACACAGATCTCTACAGGAATCTATAACAGACTGAGTGAAGAGGGAGGGCTGAACTCTGTCCTGGTAACTAAGATTTTTGAGGCCGCTCAGTTTTTTAGTTATGAATCCCTGGCATCTTTCAAGATGCGTGATATGTTTAGACAAATGCATTCCAAAAGGTGCATTGTATTCAATATTGGGTCCGATTACATATCAGTAAAGGGGAATTAAGACTTTGCTGTATCTAGAGGAGATGCCTTTGGAAATTAAAGAGATAGAGAGAAGGTTTTCCAAAAACTACTCTGAAGACAAGATAGTTAAATAAAAATAAATTTGATCCTTTAAGACAGCGTCTGATTGGAGGGGTGTGTCACCTATATGGTATGTGAAAACGTTTTCTGTACCAGAACTAACTATGCTACATTTTGTCAGATTTAATTTGAGGCAACTGTCCTTGCACCAGATTTTAAACTGATCTAACCCATATTAGAACGACTATGAGTCAGTAGAAGATCGAATAACAACATCCACTTTTACAATCATCTGCAAACTTATATAAACATAGACCAGGAATGTTGTCATGAAGATCAGAGAAATATATGTTAAATAAGGGAGAACGCAACACTGAGCCCTGTGGTACACCCCTGTAACAAAACTGAGCCCTGTGGTACACCCCTGTAACAATACTGAGCCCTGTGGTACCCCCCTGTAACAACACACTGTGATACACCATTGTAACAACACTGAGCCCTATGGTACACCCCTGTAACAACACTGAGCCCTGTGGTACACCCCTGTAACAGCACTGAGCCCTGCGGTACACCACGGTAACAACACTGAGCCCTGATGTACACCCCTGTAACAACACTGACCCTGTAATACACCCCTCTAACAACACTGAGCCCTGTGGAACACCTCTGTAACAACACTGAGCCCTGTGGTACACCCCTGTAACAACACACTGTGATACACCACTGTAACAGCACTCACCTCTGTGGTGCCCCCCTGTAACAACACTGAGCCCTATGGTACACTTCTGTAACAACACTGAGCCCTGTGGTATACCCCTGTAACAACACCGAGCCCTGCAGTATACCCCCTGTAACAACACTGAGCCCTGTGGTACACCCCTGTAACAACACTGAACCCTGTGGTACAACCCTGTAACAACACTTAGCCCTGTAGTACACCCCTGTAACAATATTGAGCCCTGTGGTACACCACTGTAACAACACTGACCTCTGTGGTACACGCCTGTAACAACACTGAGCCCTGTGGTGCACCCTTGTAACAACACTGAGCTCTGTGGTACAGCCCTGTAACAACACTGAGCCCTGTGGTACACCCCTGTAACAACACACAGTGATACACCACTGTAACAGCACTCACCTCTGTGGTACCCCTGTAACAACACTGAGCCCTATGGTACACCTCTGTAACAACATTGAGCCCTGTGGTATACCCCTGTAACAACACTGAGCCCTGCAGTATACCCCTGTAACAACACTGAGCCCTGTGGTACACCCCTGTAACAACACTGAACCCTGTGGTACAACCCTGTAACAACACTTAGCCCTGTGGTACACCCCTGTAACAATATTGAGCCCTGTGGTACACCACTGTAACAACACTGACCTCTGTGGTACACGCCTGTAACAACACTGAGCCCTGTGGTGCACCCTTGTAACAACACTGAGCTCTGTGGTACAGCCCTGTAACAACACTGAGCCCTGTGGTACACCCCTGTAACAACACACAGTGATACACCACTGTAACAGCACTCACCTCTGTGGTACCCCCCTGTAACAACACTGAGCCCTATGGTACACCTCTGTAACAACAATGAGCCCTGTGGTATACTCCTGTAACAACACTGAGCCCTGCAGTATACCCCTGTAACAACACTGAGCCCTGTGCTACACCCCTGTAACAACACTGAACTCGGTGGTACAACCCTGTAACAACACTTAGCCCTGTGGTACACCCCTGTAACAATATTGAGCCCTGTGGTACACCACTGTAACAACACTGACCTCTGTGGTACATGCCTGTAACAACACTGAGCCCTGTGGTGCACCCTTGTAACAACACTGAGCTCTGTGGTACAGCCCTGTAACAACACTGAGCCCTGTAGTACAGCCCTGTAACAACACTGAGCCCTGTGGTACACCCCTGTAACAACACACTGTGATACAGCACTGTAACAACACTGAGCCCTGTGGTACCCCCTGTAACAATACTGAGCCCTGTGGTGCACCCTTGTAACAACACTGAGCTCTGTGGTACCCCCTGTAACAACACTGAGCCCTGTGGTACACGCCTGTAACAACACACTGTGATACACCACTGTAACAACACTGAGCTCTGTGGTACAGCCCTGTAACAACACTGAGCCCTGTGGTACACCCCTGTAACAACACACTGTGATACACCACTGTAACAACACTGAGCCCTGTGGTACCCCCCCCCCCTGTAACAACACTGAGCCCTGTGGTGCACCCCATAACAACACACTGTGATACACCACTGTAACAACACTGAGCCCTGTGGTACACCCCTGTAACAACACACTGTGATACACCACTGTAACAACACTGAGCCCTGTGGTACACCCCTGTAACAACACACTGTGATACACCACTGTAACAACACTAAGCCCTGTGGTACACCACTGGTAAGTTTTACTTTCAGATGTGGCACCTGTGATGCTAGCCAGATGAGTTCTGTCAGACAACCAGTTAACCCTCCATGCACAGCATTAAGATTTATATTTAAAGTTACAAGCCTGTTAATAATGCTTGCATTGGGCATAGTGACAAAGGCCTTGATCAAGTCCAGATATATTTCATATATCACATAACTGGCTATACACTGCTTTGGTTCATAGGTTCATAGGTGTATACTTAGCTAATGACCACTGGGGCCTTTATAAACCTACCCAAGGATGCCAAATGCATCCCACAGGTGTATGTGCCTTAGAGGGTATTTTAATGTGTATACGTAAGCTTGGGTAAGATTTACAGGCTCCCTCTGTCCATTAGAGACATAGGTGCTAGACCTGGGGTGTATTTGCAGCTTCACATGTACTGGTGCAGGTTTCTGTTGAATAGGGTTGGGGAGAGCTGTGCTTCGTGTAGACTGGAAGCCTGCTCCAGAGAAAGGGAATTCTCTGAGACACACACTTGTCTTTCTAGTCTGTTTTATGTCACAAACAAGTCCTTAAATCCCTAGATCATGTAATTTGTATGTTATTTGTTTTAGAGTTATGCAAAAGGTCTAGCAGAGTGGAATCCAACGTTGTCTTGGAGCACTGTATGCCAGGCATATATCGTCTGTCAGCAGTCTGTAGGAAGCAGAGTATAGAGATAGGGCTTTGAGGTGATCTGCATAGGGCATGCTGTTTACACCCTCTATTCTTTTTGTGTGGAACCTCTGGGGCTGTCCCATTTGTTGCATGTACCTGGTTGGTACATACCGAAGGGGACATTGTACTCAATGAAGGGCCTGATGAGGGCTGAATACAATGAAACAATGACTTCCTTGGAGAAGGGCAGTCTGAATGAGGAGGTCCAAAGCCAGAATCAGAGGGGCTTCAGCCAGCTGGCATAGAATGTCAGGTGTAGTATATGACAAAAAAATGCCAAAGAAGCTGAAAAGTAAGGTGTAGAGAACAGTGGCGCGACCAGTACTACTGTATGATATGGAAACCTGGGCAGTGAAGATAAAGGAGATGAGAAAGCTAGAGGTGAAAGAGATGAAGTGCCTGAGATGGGTGGTAGGATGCACACTATGGGATAGATGAAGAAATGACAACATAAGAACAGAGGCCAAAGTAGCTCCAATTGCTGAAAAGGTCAAAGAGATGAGATTAAGATTATTTGGGCACATGTGCAGATAAACAGAAGATAACCTGGTGAAGAAGAATTCAGACAGACAGGAAGAAGGCAAGAGGAAGACAGGGCATCCATCAAAGAAGGGGATGGATTGTGTGCGATAAGATCTGTGACAGCCTGGCATGTGTGTTGAAGAAGTTAGGAGAGTGGCAGTGAATAAAGAGAGAGAGAGAGATGGTGACAGTTTACACAGCACCCCAACCTTATGAAGAAAATGGGAAAAGGGAGATCATAATGATGATGATGATGATTATGATGACTGACTTCCTTGGACCAAGGTGTCATGCCCTTGCATTTAAGTTAAGTGAAATAGAATGATTTCCTTAATACCTTAGTCACACGTTGTACCTATATGTATCCAAATCCCTGATTACTGGTTCTGGGGTATATTGATGATATAATTTCCTAGGATTGCTACCTTCCCAAAAGGTGCTATTAGGTCTTTCTTGGCATTGAGTTTTAAGCCGTGGTTTTGGCACTAGTTATTTGTCTGTGTTAGTACTTCCAGCAAGATGTTAATGTCTTCGAGGGTTTCTATGTCTGCTGGTAGTGTGCAAAATCATCTGCAAACTTGGTCAGCTGAAGGGTCTTGGCATCTGAGAAATAGATGCCAAAAATTAGTTAACCCATTACAAAGCCCTGAGGGACTCCACTAGTGACCAGCCTCTGTGTGGAGGTGCTCTTCCCTATCCTAATGTCCTGGGTTCTATCTGAGAGCCAGCTGGCTATTCAGCATGTAACATACGGCTTTATGTGTAATTCTATGAGATTGTTTACAATGACTGAGTGCAGTATTGTATCCAATGCCTTAGCCAGGTCACAGTAGGCACTATGCATCATTTTGACCTCATCCACTGCCTTGGTGACCTTCTCAAAGACGTCTGCCAGGCTGAATAAGCATTATCTGCCCTTGATGAAAGAAAACTGGGTTGAATCCAGCATTTGAAGGTTTTCTATGTCCTTATTAATCATTACCATGACAATTCTTTCCATGGCTTTGTATTTAAGACTAGTCAGACTTATAGGTCTGTAGTTCTCAGGTTCTGTTGATGGCCTGCCCGTGTGCAGATGGATGACCATTGCATTTCTCCATTTGGGTGGCACAAAGCCTGTCTGGGTTATATAGTTAAACAGTAACCCCAGTGGTCCCTATAGGTCATGTTTCAAGTTATTTAGAAGGCAGGCTGGATGTTGTTGAGGCCCATTGATGTAGGTTTTTGGCCCTAGAGACCGCATCTAGGACTTGCTCCCTACTAATAGATGGGACAGTTGTTTGATGGTATTTCTTGGGTGGGGAGGAGGTAGAATTGGATCTGAATTTGTTGGCCAGCAGATCTGCTACATCTTCCAACGCTATATAGGTGACTCTATTTACGATCAGTTCTGCACACTGTGGTATGGTGTCTTTGAGGGTTTGGACATGGCTAAAGACAGCCTTGTGCTTGTCCTTTGCCTGAGAGGCTATTGTTATCTCAAATTTAGCTTTAGCACACTTAATTTGCCCCTTAATCATTTGTTTAGATTGATGAGAGTATTTTATCATGCTGGGTGTAGCCCTTCCTAATCTTGGCTATGGCTTTTTTTCTTTTGTTGTACAACCTGTTTATATCTGAGTTAGTTCTGGACTTATTTCTGGTAGGAACAATTGTTTCTATGCATTTACTGTCATGATTGTACAGGATTTCTGTGAACAATTCTGCATAGGCAGTTGTGTTCTCAGGGTTTGGGAGGCTTGAAATTTTGACAGATTATCACTTAGTAGTTGGAGGTTTGCCTTAGAATAGTTCCTAAATGTTACAGGGTTAACTGTGGTCACAGAACTGATTTTTATTATGAAGGAGACAGCTTTGTGGTCTGACCTTACCAGAGAGGACACTTCGCTAATGGGAAGTATCGCATTCTCCCATGTTTGTGAGTGCCATCTTAAGTATGTTTGCACCCCTAGCGGGCATATGGACTAATTGGCCCAAAGCATTTGTGTTTACAAAGTCCAGGAATGGCTGGGCCTATATGTCTGCAGTCATGTAAGTACTCCAGTTTATAGTGGGGTAGTTGATGTCACCCATAAATATGGCATTGGGTTGAATGAGGTGGGCCTCCAGTATGTACAAATACAAGGACAAATGTCTTGGAATGAGACATAAGTCTCACTAGTCTTATATGTAAAGCCATGGAAATAATTATCATGGAGATGATCAACAGAGACATAGTAAACCTCCAGACACTGGACCCAACCTAGTTTGGTTTTGTAAAGGGCAGATCATGCCTACTCGACTTGGTGGACTTCTTTGAGAAGGTCACCAAAGCAATGGATGAGGGCAAAATTGTTCACACTACCTACCCTGATCTGGCCAAGGCATTTGACACAATACCCCACTCGGGTATTGTTGACAAACTCAGGAGGTTAGGTACAGACCCATATGTCACCCAGTGGATAGCCAACTGGCTCACAGACAGGACCCAGGAAGTTAGAATTGAGGAGTCCACCTCGACAAAGAGTCTAATCACAAGTGGAGTCCCTCAAGGATCAGTCCTTGGACCGCTTCTTTTTGGCATTTACTTCTCAGAAATCAAGGCCAATATCAGTGGTCTCTGGCTGACAAAATTTGCAGATGATTGCAAATTAGGAGCTGCCATTGAATCCCATGCTGACTCAAATGCTCTACAAAAGGGCTGACACACACAAACAACTGGTGTCAGAGCCAGGGACTAAAACTAAATACCAAGAAATGCATAATAGTATCCTTTGGGAAGTCATCCATCCCTGGTAACTATCATATTGACAGCACACCTCTTAGAGTTGACCCAGTAGTCAGGGACTTAGGGACACACATAGATAGTAATCTAGCCTTTGATCATTATGTGTCTACAGTGGTGAGGAAATAATTCTATGTTGTGCAACTTATAAACAAAGGTATGGCATTTATGTCCAAGAAATTCATTGTTCCACTGTATTCAGCATTCATCAGACCTATCCTTGAGTACAATGCCCCTTTGTTATGTACCTCTCCAGGCATATCCAACAACTGGAATTTCCACAGAGGGTCCTCACTAAAAGAATACAGGGTATAAGTAATATGTCCTATGCAGACCGTTTCAAGGCCCTGTCCCTATATTCTGTCTCCTACAGGCTTTTGAGGGGACAGCTATCCCTGGCATACAGGACATTGTCAGACCCCACTCCGATGGACCTCCTGCATATCCACAAAAGTAACAGTACAAGAATTACCCATTCTAAAGACTTAAACTTTGCCTGTGATATAAATAGGACCTGCTGGAGAGATAGTTATGTATCACAGAGACTACCCTGGCTATGGAACAGGCTCCCCATCCATGTGAAGCAGAGTTCCTCCCTAATCCAATTCAAGTGCAACTTGGACAATTTTATGGGAAACCGGAAATTCATCCCTGGTTTGGCACCTATGTCTCTGATGCAAACAGGTAACCTGTAAATGGTTCATCTCCCAGGCCCATGCTTACACTTATCAAGGGTATCAGAAGTCGTCAGAGATTTGGGATGCATGGCTAGGCTTAAAAAGGTGCTTGTGGTCGTTAACCTAGTAAACACCTATGAACCTGTGAACGAGTTATGGGTTACTTAGGTTATAGAGGGTGACCTGTAGCTTGCAAGTATATGATACAGGACTTTGCTTATGGAAATCTGGACATGGAGAAGCTCAAACATGTCATCCTGTCTGACTAGTCTTGAGGTGAATTTGTCATTGATATAGACTGAGACACCTCCACATTTTGCTTGAATGTGTGGAAGGTATTGTAACCCTGCACTGCCAGCGTGCTCACTGGGGCTTTAAATCATGTCTCAGTAACTGCACAGATGTCCACATTCACCAGAGTGAGGAGAGCCTGGCGGGAGTGGAGTTTTTGTTTAGGCTCCTGGCATTAAGCAGTAACATCTTTATATTCCCTTGGGTTGGTTTTGCTACATTAGAAGGTTTGTCAGTCTGGCATTGCCTAAAACAGAAACTATGAGGGAGGACAATGCATTAGCCAATATTCTAAAGCACAGAGGGGCAGGTGCAGACCATCCTTGGCAAAGCACTGCGGTCTGTTGTCCGTATTCTCCCATGCTGACATATGTTGTATCCCCTTGGAATGACACCAAAAATTAAGCCAATTATTGAAGTCAATCATTCTTTATGCATATTGTGGCATCATCCTTAATAAAAGTAGAGTACTACTCAAAGCTAGGCACTTACCTGCCTGAGACAAATATTCAGAGAAATCCATAATGCCTCTCTTCATATAGTCCAGGGAGGTACATCTCAGGACATTGGCACCAACAGGGATTATAAATGTGTCTTACTGGTACTTGTGGTTTAATAACTTGAGCACATGGGTGATTTGGTGGATCCTGGCCCTTGAGGACAACCTTCCATGAAGCCTGGTGAGCGGGACATCTACATGTCTCACAATGGAGTTTCCTATGATTACAATATTGGTTAATGTGTTAGATTGTCTTATGGGCTTTGTAGATGAGAGTTCAAAGGGTGTGGCTGAATCTGTTGTATGGGGTGTTGTTTTGGTGGAGTGCTTTTGGGGTTGTTGAGGATTCTTTTTGTAGGACGAATGTCCAGGAAGTCATTTGTATTTAGAAATGTTGCTTTTAAATGCCTCAGCATAAGTTTGTCTATGTGTTGGGTCAGTATTATGTGTGGTGGGTGTAATACGGATTCTTGATTATTATTTTGAGTATTATTGTGTGAGAATCTTCCCCCAGTGACATTGTGTAGATATAACAGGTTAACGGGTTTGTGAGGGTAGAACCTACAACTAGGCTATGTAAGACTGAAGCCGTGCAGCAGTGCTCCTCAGTGCGTAAACAAGTTGTTCTTTGAGCAGGTGAGTACTGGGTAAGTTACAGGGGAACTTAACAGGTTTCTAAGTTGCCTGCTCAAACACCTCCCTTTGTGTTTTCCAACTTGGACAGACCTTTCTACTGCCACTAGAATTGCAGTCCTAGTCTTTAAAAACACACTAATTAGCCAAACGTTTTTCAAATAAATTTGTGATGTTAAAGAGGCAGGACTTTTTTTTGACAAAGCTGAATTGGTGTGGGCCAGGGTTAAGAGATTTTTAATGTCAAGCTAATGAGGCCTGAGATAATATGCTTCATAGCTTCACACATGAGGTTAGTGAGATTAATTAGTTTGTAGTTACCAAGGCCTGTGGTTGGGCCACCCTTGTGTAATGGCATTAGAATGATTGTTGTCCAGTCTTTATGAGTGTAATTAGTGGAGAAGCTTAGATAGGAGAGGTTATGTATGGGGTTTGGATAAGCCATATTTGGCACTGATAGGCAACCAGATACATTATCAGGAAACATGGATGAGGTTTTTTGAGAGAGATGAGGGAACTTGTTCCATAGTAATTCTAGGGTGTGGCTGGAATTGTAGAATCTGTGGAGTAGCTATAACTAGTCTGTAGATGGAGTACAATTTGCAGTAAATCCTTCAGCTAGGATTTTAGCTATTTTCTTAGCATCAGAGTATGTAGTCTTACTGTGGGTAGCTCCAAACATTGTTAGGTGCTGTTTTTTAATGTTCTGACATAGTTAAAGAAGGATTTGTAGTTATGTTTTATTTTAGCTACTATTTTAAGTCCATACTCAAGTTTGAGCTTCCTAATGGTTCTCTTAAGCTCTTCATTAGTTTGCTTATGGTGTGATCTTAAAGTAGGTAGAATGAGACTTCTTATAAGCATTAAGCAAGTTATTTTTCTTATTATATAATCTACGTCTATGGGAATTCCATCATGGGATTTGTTTTTGAATTTCTCATTATATTTGTTGCACAATGACTACATTATCATTACAACTATTAAAGTGGGCAAAGGAATCAGGGGCAACACCTTTAGCGGGGGATCCATAATAAAATGATTACAGAAGATTTCTTTTTTTGTATCTCATACATTTCTGACACATCTCTTCCTACTATCCCACTTCTTTGCTTACTGTTTCCATACTAACGCATATTAATTCTCTCTCTTTATGATAGATTGACTTCTTTGAAATAATTACCTTGCTTTAAACTACTACCTTGTATTATATTATTATCTTGCTATGTTACTAACTGAGCTGTTTTTCTTCCCAGGCCTCCACTTAAAAGATGCTTTTGCTCAGACTGTCCCAGATAATAAATATAAATAAATAAATGCATTTATTGAAGCTATCAAGTAATTGAAGATGGCTAACATTTCTATGGCTGCCTCTGGCAGTGTGAATGTGAGTGACGTGTGTTGGAGTGTTTTGCTGCATTTTTTCAGGTGATTAGCTCTGAGCATTTGATTAACATCTTCACAACTACCTTTCTTGTTAGAGAACACTTAGCCTTTCTCTCCACCCTGTCAGCATTTTACATCCCTCAATGTTATATCTGATAGGTCATTTTATCCTGCAATGGGAGCCTTTGAGGGTAACTAGTCAGAAAGTGAAGTAGATGTGGAAGGTACTGTATTTTCCCATCCCTTTTTCTAGTGGTGATTTTTCTCCTGCAGACTTCTAGGGCTGTCTTCTTGCTTTTATCTATTATTTTGAGAAGCTGAGATTCTAGTGCCATAATGCATCTAATTATACTACTGTCGTTAAATCTGGCACAATGTTCACAATTCTGTGTGTCATGTATTGCTAGAATGAACAGTCTTAAAATAAAAGTCTGTGCCTTCTGATTGGTACTTGTGCAGACACAAGCAGACATTGTTGGAGACAGTACTCAACTGTCCCTAATTTTGATTAATATGTTTGTTCTAAAGCTCAGTTGCGCTTTGAAGAAAAGGTAGTGAACTATCATCAACAAATAATGACATCCTTTACAATGCCAAATTTCTTTTGCTTCAGAAAATTGCTGTTAATTTATACACCCTTATTTTGTCAACTTTCTAAATCAGTGGTACTAATATTTAAAAAGTGTCACTGATTTGGATCCTTTTTGTCCCTGAACAATTTTGGCTTTGTTCTCATACCTCTCAACCATTAAGCACAAGAAATCTGAACAAAGCCAGTTCAGAGACAAAGGCCCAAAATCAGGGGTGGATTTAAATATTGCTCTTATAAACTTATAGAATTGACAGAAAAAAAACAGATTTTGCATTAGCATGCATTTATGAAGGATATGAAGTCTGAAACTCAAATATTTGTTATTATTTAGTGACTTCAAATCCTCAATGATTTTCCAGAAAATCATCAATTTAAGAGGAGCAGATCAAAAGTATGAGGCAAAAATCTGCACTTTCTGCAAAACACTGGACAGTTGAGATGTATGTATGTTTACCTCTGATTATGGTGCTGAAAGGTTGAGAGCTATATGATAAACAGAAAATATACTTAGGATGTCTGACATGTTATCAAAGGTTATGTTTGGAGAGCCCCAGACTGTGGCTTGTAATTAATGAACACTACAATTCAAAAATACTTTGAATGCTGGTTTCCATATTACTTTCTGGTAAAGCAAACATTCAGTTATATATTTAGAGGCTGGATGTAGAGGGCAAAGTCTCCATAAAGAGATCTCAAGGGGTATAGTTCCACCTGCCCTAAATATTCAATTATAAATGGTTTTGTAATTTAGAGTGAATTTTTCTTGGCTGCGCTTTTCTAGACTTTATTTTTGTAATAGGGAGCCATACACTTATTTGTATGCACACACACACACACACACACACACACACACACACACACACACACACACACACACACACACACACACACACACTATGTGTGTGTGTGTGTGTGTGTGTGTGTGTGTGTGTGTGTGTGTGTGTGTGTGTGTGTGTGGGTCTACTTCTAAATTTCGAACTTTCAAAATGTCAACTGTGTTATGGTCGAGACCAAAAGATCAAAGTTTTAAAACTTCCAACCATTTAAAAGGAGATCATTGTACAGTGGGGGATCGTATATTTACCATTTTTCTCGCTACAGTGTGATCTTGGAGTTGGTATATTTAATTAGCAGGGGGTGTGGGGGGAGCAGGGAGGCTTGCCCCCTACAAAAATGTAAAAAAATAGATTTTTTTAATTTAAATTTTGAAGTTTCAAAACTTTGATCTTATGGTTGAGACCATGAGAAAGTTGATGTTTTCAATGTTTGAAATTTTAGAAGTATATATATTAAGGACTCACGATGGTTAACTCTTCAGAGAACATCACTTTGAACATGGGTATCTGGACTACTGGAGCAAAGTCTTGGGGTACTATTTGGTGGTTTCTTCCATAGCTCTAGTTACCACCAGAGTCAATTAGAAAGCCAAAAATAATTAGGGACAAAAAACCCAAATCAGAGGACCTTTTTAAATATTGACACTACTGAATTACAAAGTTAATAGAGTAAGATATGTTGAGATAACATGCATTTTCTGAGATAAAATAAGTCTTTAACTATGATGATTGTCATTATCTGCTGAATGTAATCCACCATTTTTCCTCAAAAGATTACCAATTATAGGATGGACAAAGGAAAATTTTGAATGAAAATGAAAATTAGGGATGTGTCTGAAAATCAGATACAGTTGAGATGTATGTAAGTGCTTGGTGGTCATGTGATCCACATAGCCTTGAGCTAGTCTCAGCCTGAAAAAGTGTGTGGAGCTGGTGTATAGGTTCACCTCTAGCAAGGTGAAGAGTGAATGAGGGAGGATGATGTGAAGTAGGCAAGACTCATATTAACTGACTCTTGATATGTGAAGTGTCATCTCACTATGAGAAATGAACCATACTTTATTCCTATTACACTTAACATTTAATTGGTCTTTCCTCAACATACAGTACTGCTTTGGAGCCAGACTCTTCATATGGTGTATTCCGTCTCCTGCTCTGGAGATAATCTTTAGGAGAGGTCCTGAGCATGTGTGTGGGTACGCACAAACTCTTGGCTGCATGTGGAACAGTTGGAGTCTCTATTAGTAGAATACAGTATCACTTGACTGCAACTATGAGTTATAAAGAGAAAATTATGTCTATTGCTCATGTATATGCATCTAATAGCTGCTTGAACTGCTCAACCATTTTAGATGCTATGGGTATAGCAATTGATAAGCGACAATGACTGACCCTGTTATTCTTTTGCTAAACTTCAACTCTTACATGGATGTGATGGAATTACCTGCAGGTGTGTGATTGGAAGGAACAACTTGCTTGATTTAAGCTGTACTGGTAAATTGTTCTGGGATTTTAGTGCTACTCGTAGACTATCTACAACAAATATCATGTTTAGATACAAAGATACTCCTAATTTACTTAGGCAAACAGTTCTGTAATCATGTCATCAGACTTTAGAATTGATGTTCTGGACAGTCAGGTCAAGAGAGATGCTTGTTTAGTATGTTAAACAGTGACTGGCTTAACATGGAACCTTGTGGCACTGCTACTGCAACAGAAAGGTGGATGGATGTGAAATTTTGCCATTTAACAGATGTTTTTCTCTAGGTGAAATTGCTGGTGTACCAAAGAATAACTCTCTGCTTACATTTAATTTATTAATCCTATGGTACAGTGCTTCATGGGATACAGCATTAAAATATATGGAGAGATCTATGAATGTCGCAGCAACATAGTTGCCTTGGTTGGGTAAGAAACTATATTGAGCATGATATAGTAAGTTATTATTGTTTATGTGTCCATGGAGTTGCTTGTGGATACAGTTCTTTAGGATTTTAGAGAATAGAGGTAGGATGGCTATATGTCTGTATTTGGACACAGA
This sequence comes from Protopterus annectens, assembly GCF_019279795.1. Taxonomy (NCBI): domain Eukaryota; kingdom Metazoa; phylum Chordata; order Ceratodontiformes; family Protopteridae; genus Protopterus; species Protopterus annectens. Next base: position 906,941,976 of record NC_056733.1, read on the forward strand.
TACCACCTTTATGAAGAACTATCATGTAATTACATTTGTATTTTTTATTGAAATTAAAGTGTCATAGTCTATTCAGCAGCTTTACCAGTCTCTATATTCTGTCTGACTCCACACTTAAAGATCATCAATTAAGTTTACAACACCTTCCACTTGACAGCAGCTCTCTGGAATACCTCTGGTGCTGACAAAATACCAAAAAGAAGTCAGATGAATTTATCCCTTCATTATAGTGTATTAAATGTTTATTTGATCAAAATCCTGATTTGCATCTAGTAATGAGAGAAACTGCATTTAGCAATCTTGAAACCATTTCTTCAACTGAAAGAAATAGGTAATTAACTTTTTTATCACTCTTTTCAGATCACGTGGATCAATACAAGTATGAATCTTGTTTGTATTCACAATAGATATCATACTTCGTACTCATTCTCTTGACTGTAATTGCTTCTTAAATATACTTTGGCTTTCAGTTCTCTAAACATCCCATTCAGCTGTATATCTGAGTGGTATGGGTATTCTGCAGGGAGTGATTCAGCAGCATTACATCAGGATTGATTTGTACATGGTATTTTCATGGCAAACATTCTAATCTTGTAAACAGCAATGCACAGACACACATGATATGACTCTTACAACTTTTCACAATAGCTGAGATGTCTGTGTGACATTGTAAAAGATTTTCTACACATGCAGCCTTTGGTTTCTCATAATAAATTTGTTTTACTTGTCTTAACGTCTCACAAGCTGTACATCTAAAATGTTAGACAAATTTACTTCTTTAGTGGAAACTGTTTAAAAATGAAGACTGACTTTTTAGACATATGCTTAATAATCAGCAGTTTTTGACGCATTTGTACAGTCTGCTGACCAGAATAGAGTAACAGTGTAGACAGAACTTTCTGTTCAGTGTCAGACAGAAAGCTTTACTTTTTTTTCTGGCATGGTATTTTAGTCTCTGGCAGTTTTTAATTTAAATTCCACAGTCTGTCCATTTGTCGTCAATGTTTTTTTTCAACTATGTACCTCACTTCATATCATGAAGTGTTTGTGTTTTCACTTCCACATTTCCCACAAAGAACTCTTTATAAACAATATACTATATAAAAATGTGTGTGTGTGTGTGTGTGTGTGTGTGTGTGTGTGTGTGTGTGTGTGTGTGTGTGTGTGTGTGTGTGTATGTGTTCATGGGTTCATAGGTGTTTACTAGGCTAATGACCACAAGGGTCTTTTTAAACCTAGCCATGCATCCCAAATCTCTGACAAGTTCTGATGCCCTTAATAATTGTGTGAGTGTGTGTGTGTGTGTGTGTGTGTGTGTGTGTGTAATATATATTAATACAATATTGTATCAGCTTTGCAGATTGACCACACAGCTGTAACAGCTAGCCTTTTCTCCTGACCTTTACTTAGTGGTCATTCAGTTTCAGTGGAAAGACGTCTGCTAGAAGATGTGTTAAGTAAGCCACTAATGATGTCTACATAATGAGTAGAAACATATTCTGGAGATGCTTTAACTTCATTTGTTCATGTGGGACTTGCTTTAGACATCTTTTTTTCCAAAATAGTTAAGGTCGTGCAGGAGGATATAAAAACATTTATAAGAAAATTCTGCTCATTAGAATGGAAGAGATGTTCATTTTGCTGTAAGGAGTATAGCATAGTTCATAGATTCAGAGGACGATACTAGGCTATTGGCCTGGAGGCCCTTATAAGCCTAGCAAAGAATTTCACCCATGTTCCCACAAATTCAGCACCTGTTTTCCCTGTCCAATAGTGACACAGGTGGGATCCCAAGGGTATATTTTCCGTTTCCCATCCAGTTGTCCATGTTCCTCTTAAAGAGGGCTAGGGAAGTACTCTGCTTGACATGGAGAGGGAGTCTATTCCACAGATGGGGGAGTTGTTGGGACACAAATCTATCCTGCTAACAAGTTCTATTAATTTCATAGACCAGGTTGAGACCTTGCATGTGGGGTGTGTGAGTGGAGTTTGACTTACGGATATGCAGCATCTCCATCAAGGCTGAGTCTGAGATGGCCTTGTATGTCAGACACAGGTCACCTCTGAGCAGTCTGTATGAGATTGAGTACAGGGACAGGGCTTTTAGCCTATCTGTAAAGGATAGGTGTTTGAGACCCTGGATGTTCCTGGTCAGGAACCTCTATGGTCTCTCCAACTGCTGTATGTGCTTGGCAAGGTACATGCCAGAGGGTATTGTACTCAATAATGGGTCTAATAATGGAGGAGTACAGGGATGTTATGACCTCTTGTTCCTGGATGAAATACCTTTACTTATGAGGTGGGCCATGTAGAAAGCCTTCCGTACAACAGAGGCAATATGGTGGGCAAAAGTCAGGTTGCTATCAACCTGGGGTAATTTTCCAATTCAGTTTCTTAGTGTGTTGGATTACCTATATAATTTAATTGTCTTTAGGCATTTCTTAATCTTCTATTAAGGTATATAGTTTTGCCTTGTCTGTTTTATTTCCTCAGGAATCTTCCTTATTTTTTCTGCTATTTTTGAGGTACTTTTAAGGGAAGTCTCCACCTTAATCTCGCTAACAAGACTTCTACCATTATAGGAAAGAGGGGTCTTCAACTTATTCTCCCTAACAAGACTATTCTACCATTATGGAATTAAATTTTGTTCTGTAAAGCCTGACCAAGTTTTGTTTTGAGGCTGCTTTATTTCTATTGCTTGAAATTTCTTGCCTGGAAGACTACATTCCTTTTAACTGTTATGCCAGCTGGATGGTACTGGAGTTGAAGGCACTAAAGTGTTCAGAGCTTTATGCAGTTTTTCATAAAATTAATGTGGTACTTCTTCATTTATACTTGTGGTTCTGTCAAATATTGCACTGCATAAGAAGATCCAGCTTTCTTCCTATCATTCTCTTCCTCAGAATGGTAGGGAGTGAATCTTGTACCCTAAGAATTCCAAAAAGGCAGCGTTTTGTTTGCATTTCTAGAACTAATGTTTTTTTTTTTTGGGGGGGGTGGTCTAATAACTGTATTTCCTTTGGGTATTATAATGGAGAAATAAGTCGTCTCCAGTTACACCACAGCTTGTAATACTTTTCTGATACAAGAGCTTATTCTATCAGAGGTGCTTTAGTCTCTGCTCTCTCATTACTTGTCCATTGGTTAAAGGCAGGTTGGCCACAGTAGTTATCCCAATGATCTTAGCCGGGGCCTCCACTTGTCTATTGAACGTGTGCCTTATTACTCTAGCCTGACAGTAATAGCCATAGTTAGACATTAATGAGTGTTATTACATACCATACTTATGTGAGGTACTCACCACAATATTATGTTTAATGAATGTGTTTGTGCAATCATGTTATTAGATCCCTTCCTCTGTCTATCTGCTTGTAATCAAGACTTGATGATTTGTTGATATATGCACATGGTATTTGCAAGGCACCTGGCAAGATAACTTTACACCAACTGTAAATCTGTTCTGTAGTGGTAACCACAGTGTGTTAATAAGGTGACAAGTGTGGCTAGACATTGATCTAGTTCATCTCTTTTTCAAAGTGCTAAATCTAGTGTGATCAACATGTTAATATGATAGATAGTGCCTTTGAGAAGTAATTCCTTGATTTGCCACCTTAAATAAAGTGCCTGACAGAGAATGACTGTTGGCAAGTATGCCGTTTGATGACCTGGTGTTGGGGGCTCATATGTTATTTCTATGAGACATGCTCTCTGGATCTCTTCAAGGATTTTCATTCTAGAGTTGGAGATCCTTAGTTGACACAATTTGTGCATCAGTGAGGGGCAACATAACCATTCTGTAAGGAGAAACCACCTATTGTCAGTTAAAATATTGCCAAAGTCTAGCCACTTAAAAGGGCTATTTGCCCAAAACAGAAAGGCTCTAGTGAACACATAAGTGGATTCTTAAATGTAATGTTATAGTAGGTATGTCACACAGCTGTAGTTTCTGCACTGGACAGAAACGTTTATTTAGGCTCTATTATATAAAATTGTCATCAGTGTGTATGCAGTTATTATGTATTAACATTGTCATCACCACGTATGCAGAATGTGGTCATTATGTATGAACATTATGTCATAAGTGTGTATGCAGTCACTATGTATGAACATTATGTCATGAGAGTATATGTGGTCATTGTGCATGAACATTATGTCATTGGCATGTATGTGGTTATTGTGCATGAACATAATGTCATGAGTGTGTGTATGGCCATTGTGCATGAACATAATGTCATGAGTGTGTGTATGGCCATTGTGCATGAACATGATGTCATGAGTGTGTGTATGGCCATTGTGCATGAACATGATGTCATGAGTGTGTGTATGGCCATTGTGCCTGAACATGATGTCATGAGTGTGTGTAAGGCCATTGTGCATGAACATGATGTCATGAGTGTGTGTATGGCCATTGTGCATGAACATGATGTCATGAGTGTGTGTATGGCCATTGTGCATGAACATGATGTCATGAGTGTGTGTATGGCCATTGTGCATGAACATGATGTCATGAGTGTGTGTATGGCCATTGTGTATGAACATTATGATGCTTCTGTGAAGATTCATCCTTACTCCCAGCTGTTCTCATTTACCAGTACTATGGACTTAGGTGGAACCACTATGTAATACTAATAACAATAATGATAAAAAGAAGAACTTTTTTCTCACTTGTGTTTAACAGACAGTACAGTACCACACAGTGCAGATGACAACAGGATGCCATTTTCTGATTTCTGCCCCTTTCTTGTTACAGGAAGCTCACTGGACAACAGTGTTGTACGCTGGTGCTGTATTAGTGCGGCTGAGCTGCGAAAGTGTGAGGACTGGGCATTGAGGATCAAGTCTGATCCCCTGGTGTGTGTTCGAGGGGTGTCAGCAACAGAGTGCATTCAAAAGATCAAGGTAGGCTAACAGGGTTTGAATCTGCTGTGGAACAGCTAATGTACTCCTGCTTAAACAGCTGCACGATTTGATATGAGACACAGAAAACATGAACTGTTTGTACTTAAACTCTTCACTTAGAATTTAATTTTCAGTACTGATGTGTCACACGTAGCACTGACTTTCTGGGGATTATCAGAACAGCGCATTACTGGTGATGATATAATGCTTCTCCAGCTCAGGGTGAATATCTATATATATTTTGTGTTTTTGGTCCTAGTTGGCTAACAGTCATCTGCTTCCTCCTGACCACTTGGCTTGTTCTTCTCCATCACCAGGGTGAAGATCTTCTAGGAGGATTCATCATTTAGACAGCTATCAGGGATGTGCTTTGTTATTACTTATCTCCTGTGCACACTTGGCAAGTGATGAGGTGGGAAATGGGCTGTCCACACTGGTTGTCCCTTTGTTTTGCAAGGGGAATTTCAAGTAACAGCCTGACCCTACCATCCCCTCAAGAAGGGTGGTAGCTTCACCAGTCTCCACCAGAGAAATCATACCCCCCCCCCCGTGTGCTTGCTGAGCACCTGAAACCCATCTTTCCTTCCAAGGGAGGCTTAAGGTAAATGAATTATGCCCCTTCCTTCTACTCCCTCCCTGCCTGGCATCTCCAGTATCATGGCTACTAATGAATCCTGGTCTCCTGGTTAGGGTGAACATATTCTGAGGATCTTAGAATGATAGTTTGTTGTGCTTGCCCTCATAGAATAGTCCTTGTAGGGCTGCGTGTCTTAAAATTGTAAACCTGTGTACATGGAAAGTCCATAATAAACCCATTTGTTCAGTTGGGCTACAAGTGGTGACTTGTAAGTCTGATATGCTGGGTTAGCTGATGATTCCCCTATAAGTGATCAAGGACCAGATAATTGGATTCTAAGTTCCCAATCATAATTAATGAAAATCTTTTACCATTGATTGCCATGGCCCTAAAGGGTCAAAGGTTCAACAAACCAGTCCATCTACCCTGTTAACAGAAAATAAATAAGTAATAAGTAAATCAAAGACTATACTCTCAAGCACAGTGGGATTGGTGTTTGAGATCACTCTGCATTTTAATGAAGACTTTCTCCTTTGCCTACTTAGGTGCAGTTGTAAGGTTAGCAGATGTAAGTTCAGGAAGTGTAAGAGAATAAACTCCTGCCGTAATGGCTCAAGTGGGTTGCTCTGTGCAAAAGTGCTTACTTTGATCTTTGTCACTAGGCTGTAGGGGGAGTGTGTTCTCAATCACCAGTGATCTGGCAGTCCTTCTGCAAATGACTATACATCATTCGCTCACATGGGAAGCATTACGTGATTGCATTTAGCTGACATACAGGTAAGATAATCTGAGTGAGAGAGAGAGAGAGAGAGAGAGAGAGGAGATGTAATACCTGGCTGTAGGGTGGACAGTGAAGCTGATGGTGCAGGAGTGAATACAGCAAAAAACTCCCTCACCAGCTTCAGTAAGAAGCTGAGATCCCTCATAAAATCCTCAAAAGCTAATTACGAAAATAAAATTGCTGCAGATTCTAAAGACAACCACAAGGCATTCTATAGTTATGTCAAGAATCTACATGGCAATACTCAGATCTGCTCTGAGTTACAGCACAATGGCAATACATATACAGAGTCAACTGATATTGCCAACATATTGGCCGACAGGTTCAGTGCGAACTTTATTGCCCTTTCACCCCCTAAAGGGCCCATTTCAATAATGAAAGATTGCCAAATTCAGGTAATAACGGACACACAGGTAAAAAATGCACTCTCCAAAGCTAAGAATACAGCATCCATGGGACCAGACAACATCCCAGGCTGTGTACTACATGAACTACAAAATGAACTGGCACCTCACCTAAGTGTCATGTTTAATCATAGCCTCACCTCAGGCTTCGTGCCCACTGAGTGGCACACAGCTACACTTATACCGCTCCACAAGGGGGGATCCACCTTGGATCCCGGGAACTACTGCCCCATCAGTCTGATGAGCCTAATCTGCAAGGCCATGGAAGGTATTATCATGGAACTTATAAACAAAGACATTGGCAACCTTAAAACACTGGATCCCACACAGTTTGGGTTCGTGAAGGACCGATCTTGTCTCCTCAACCTGATTGACTTCTTTGAATCAGTCTCCAGAGCTGTGGACAAGGGTAAGGTAGTCCACACAGCCTATCTGGACCTTGCCAAGGCCTTCAACACCATCCCCCACTCTGGAATTATAGATAAACTTACTAAGCTGGGCATTAATCCCTACGTCACTCGATGGGTTGCCAACTGGCTTACTGACAGAACCCACACTGTAAAAGTAGTCAGCTCCAAATCCAGCTCCAGACAAGTGACAAGTGGAGTACCTCAGGGTTCAGTCCTGGGACCACTCTTGTTTGGCATCTACTTCTCTGAAGTACAGGCCAACACTAAGGGACTCTGGCTAACAAAGTTTGCAGATGACTGCAAACTGGGAGCCATTATTGAATCCCCAAATGATGTGGATATTCTACAAAAGGGCCTTAGAGAAACAGATGCTTGGTGCCAGAGCCATGGGCTCAAGCTCAATGCCAATAAATGTATAGTTATCTCCTTTGGGAAAAAACATGTAACCATGAATTACCACATAGGTGGCAGTACACAAAACACCGAAAGTGTGATAAGAGACTTAGGGACACAGGTGGACAGTGGTCTCACCTTCGATAACCACATTGCCACAACAGTCAGGAAATCCTTCTATGTGGCACACCTCATCACTAAGGGGTTTTCATCCAGAAAAAAGGAGGTCATTGTCCCACTATACTCATCCCTCATTAGACCCATTATAGA
>NC_056733.1:906959709-906964709 GCF_019279795.1 Protopterus annectens
AGGGAACAACATATTAGACCTGGTCATCACCAACATGGGGACTCTCTGTTCCACACCAGAGGTAAACCCCTCATTGGTAAGATTAGACCATAAACAAATTTCCCTGAATATCCATATCCCATTCCCACCCCCAGCCAAGGAAATCACTGCAAAGAATTTCTCAAAAGCCAACTTTGCACTTCTCAAGACTGAGGTGGAATCCTTCAAAGCCCCCAGGCCAGAGGATAATAGAGCCCAATCCGCAGAATCCTTTACAAATGCATTCTATGAGCACCTGCAGGAATGCATGGATCGTGCTATCCCAAATAAAACCAAGACTCACTCCTCCAAAAACAGGAGACCTGTCTGGTGGACCCTGGCCATAAATAAGCTATACAACAGAAGGAGGAAGCTACTACATGACAGAGCAAAATCCCAAAAAGGGAAGGCATCTCTGATCACTATTAGCAAGAAACTTTGATCCCTCATAAAATCATCAAAGGCCAGTTTCGAAAGAAAAATTGCCCTAGACACTAAAGATAATCACAAAACCTTCTTTAGTTATGTCAGGAATATGGGTGGAAACTCCCAGATATGCTCTGAATTGTTGTATAATGGTACAAAATATACTGAACCTACAGACATAGCCAACATCCTGGCAGACAGAGTCAGCAAAAACTTCTCCCCCCCTTCCCCCCCAAAGGAGCAAATGCCTATCCCAACTGAATGTAACCTCCCTGACATCAAAGATGCACAGGTGAAAGCTGCCCTCTCCAAAGCAAAAAACACAGCATCTATGGGACCGGACGGTGTCCCAGGCTGTGTCTTACATGAGCTCCAAGAAGAACTGAACCCTCACATTAAGTCACTGTTCAAACTTAGCCTTACTACAGGATATGTACCCAAAGAATGGTGTACAGCTACATTGGTCCCACTCCACAAAGGTGGTGCCACAACGGATCCCGGGAACTATCGCCTCATAAGCCTGACTAGTCTGGTCTGTAAAGCTATGGAGCGTATTATCATGGAACTCATTAACAAAGACATTGGGAGCATCCAGACACTGGACCCTACCCAATTCGGCTTTGTTAAGGGCAGATCTTGCCTCTTAAACCTAGTTGATTTCTTTGAAACAATTACCAAAGCCATAGATTAGGGCAAGGTAGTCCACACAGCCTACCTGGACCTCGCAAAAGCCTTTGACACAATACCCCACTCAGGCATCATAAATAAGCTTACCAGCTTAAATATTAACCCCTATATCACAAGATGGGTTGCAAACTGGCTCAGGGATAGAACCCACATGGTCAGAATCGCAGGTGCCATGTCCGAATCCAAACCAGTTACAAGTGGCATCCCGCAGGGCTCAGTTCTGGGACCTCTCTTGTTCGGTATATACTTCTCTGAGGTTCAGGCTAACACGGGGGATTATGGCTGACAAAGTTCACAGATGACTGCAAACTGGGGGCCATAATCGACTCTCCAGCTGACACAAGCATCCTCCAAAAGGGTCTCACAGAGACGGATGCTTGGTGCCAGAGCCACGGCCTCAAGCTAAATGCTAAAAAGTGCATAGTCATCCCCTTTGGGAAAAACAAGGTGGCCACAAATTACCACATAGGTGGTAATCCATTAAGTACGGGAGAAGTAATTAGAGATTTTGGGACCAACATAGATAGTAATCTCTCCTTTGATAATCACGTTGCCAAAGTGGTTAGAAAGACCTTCTATATAGCCCACCTTATCATGAAAGGGTTCACATCTAGATCAAGAGAGGTCATTGTGCCCCTTTACTCGTCACTCATCAGGCCCATAATTGAATACAATGCCCCTTTTGGGATGTACCTTACCCGACACCTGCAGCAACTGGAGAGACCCCAAAAGTACCTCACCAAGAGGATCATGGGCTACAAACAGATGTCCTATGCAGCTCGACTAAAGAAACTCCAGCTCTACTCAGCTGCTTACTGCCTACTCAGAGGCGATCTATGCCTGACGTACAAAGCCATGTCAAACCCAGAATTAATGGAAATGCTCCACCTCAGAAAATCCAAGTCCCTTAGAGCTACACGCTCCAGGGACTTAAACCTCAGCACAAAAATAAATAGGACATGCTGGAGGGACAGATTCATTTCCCAGAGGCTCCCTTCACTCTGGAATAGAATCCCAATTCATGTTAGACATAGCCCCTCGCTGACCCTCTTCAAACGAAATCTGGACGCGTGGATGGGAAATGGCAAATTCACCCCTGGGATCTCTTCTGTGTCCCTGCTAGACAGAGGCACAGTAAACTAATCTTAAAAGGGTACCTTCTGTGACCTACTTTACAGAGACACAGTAGGCTAATCTAATAGGGAGGCGGAAGCCAAATACTCTCTGGCTAGGCTTATAAATGCCCTAGGGCAGATAGCCTAGTATCTACCTATGAACCTATAAGAATGGAACATCCTGAAGTCAACAGCAGTCCAATAAAAAAAAAAACAGAGAGCAAAAATATCTTACAGATGTGCTGAGAAGGAGAGAAACTTGTTTCTTTTTCATTATTTTAAAGCAGATTTTTAAATAAGAGAAAAGATGCACTAAAAACAGATATATTGGCACCCACAAGAGTTGTAAAGTGCTGCAATGCTGAGGTGTCTCATAACCTGCATTTAGCAACTTAATATTTACATTTTAATGTCCCTAAGATGTTAATGTTGATATTTTAATGTCTCTCAGATGTTCAGGTGTGGTATAGGTACTCCAGTTTTACTCCTAGCATAAAACTTGCTGCAAGGGCACATACGTGTATAAATCATGTCTACAATCTGGCAATCAGCATATTCATTAAAATAATATTTTGAAATTTTCTGGATGCTGAAACATATAAGTATTGAAAACATATTTTCATGTTTTTCTGTGTGTATGTGTAGAAATACCTTTACATAGAGACAGAAAGTGTTACATGGTCTATTTATTTATTTATTTTATTATGACTCTGCCTAAAGCTAAAACCAAGTATTCCCTTCAACATTTGCCACCGCATTATCACTTAACAAATAGCATAATACTAAACAGTGAAGTGAATTGTTTTAATCACACCTGATTTACAAATGTTAATGGAAAGTCTGACATCCTGTAAATAAGGTTTGATATTTGCCCTTAGGCCTTCTGTAAAACTCACTGTAATGTGCTTGAACCTTTGATGCCGTATATAAGCAATTCAAAGAGTTTTCTTTTCACAAATAAAGCAGCTTCCCTTCCTCAGATGTCCATTTCATTGCATACAGCATACAATAACTGGTTCCTTGAAATATTGAATTTAATATACCTAAGATACTTTTTCTTTTTTGCACAAAGCAAGTTCTTAGTTTGTTTAAAAAAAAAAAACTGGCTAAATGTCGCTCACCTGGGTCTCTGCAAAATACCACATTAAAAAAATGGATGCAGACTTTATTAAAATAATAATCAATATTTAATGGCCAATAATATCACAATAAAAATAAATTCATGTAATGAGTTATCATAACCATCCCTAAATTACCATTGTCTATATAACGATTTAAAAAAGTATGTGTTAAAAAGGTTCATGATTAAAAACTGATGATGTTCATTCCATAAAAGACACTTCCAGCATGGTTTTCAACTTTTTTTTCTTAAGAATTCTGGAAAAAGACAAAAATAAAGGGGGAGAAAGACCCAGTATCAGGGGCAGTATTTTACTATATTACTCTAACTTAGAGTGTTAATAAAACAGCAATCAACATGCATATTCTGAATGCTCTAATGTCTGATATTATTTACTGGCTGTTATCCTTGCAGACTTACAAGAAAATCTAAACTTTTATAAGGGACAGGGCAAAAATATGAAGCAAAATGAGGGATAGTCTACAAAATCCTGGACAGTTGAGAGGGGTGATATGCAAGTTATAAGATGAAAAAGATTGGTTTCTAAGATTTTCAGTTACCCAGAGATGATGCAACATTAAAATAGGTTTTCATAGTCAAGATGTTGTACTGAGGTTGTGGAGGGACACACACCCTCTGGAAATTATCAAAAATCTTTCCTTTTGTCTATTCAGCAAAGGTTTGCAACAACCTGTTGATAAGGAAGGCAGTATGAAGACTGTCAAACAAGTTGCCATCCCCACTATAAATAGTTACTCACCTGAAACATAATCTCATAGAAGCATTCCCAGGTTGAAACAAAACTGTTGCACATGTTTTGAACAGAAGGAGTTACTTTGGACTTGGTTACACAAGGTAATGGTACTTCATAGGCTCATAGGTGTGTACTAGGCTAATGGCCCTGGGGCCTTTACAAGGCAAGCCATAGGATTACCCCGGCATCGTGCCACTCGACCTTAGTTCCCAGTGCCTCTGTCGAGTAGAGCCACTGGAGTTGTCCCTGGGATGAATTTTCTATTTCCCATTCACTCAAGATTTCTCTTGAAGAGGGTCAGCGAGGTGCTTTGCTTGACATGTATGGGAAGTCTATTCCATAGCATGGGCAGTCTCTGGGTTATAAACCTGTCCCTCCAGTACGTTCTGTTGATAAAATGATTATTTATTGAAATAAATTATATTTCTGTAAAAATGTTATTTAGTTAGTTTTTGTTTTATATTTCTCCATCATTATTGTAACTTTTTGCCTTAGAACACATTCCTTTCAATCCTATTTTAGGCTTGTTTTAATCTGCTTTTTAAGCCACTGAGTTAAGACAGCTGGTACCTTTCTCTTTTTATAGCATACAATGTCCTTCTTGTAATTATTATTTGTTCTTTTCATCATTTTGCTCTCAGATACTTTAATACAATGTTATGGTTACTGGAAGTGGTAGTGGTGGTGGCACTTCATTATCTTGTTCTAAATGGTCATATTATGTTGTTGTTCTTGTTATTGGAGTTTTTTGTCCAGGGCCTCCGCTGAAGAAAAAAATGGTTTTGCTCAGTCACACTTCCCCAGTAAACAAATGCAAAATAAGTTACTGCTAAGGTAAACCAATACAAAAAAATCTTAAAATTATGCCACAATACATTAT